>NW_027141820.1:2072500-2075000 GCF_036365525.1 Heterodontus francisci | reverse complement strand
CACACACACACATACCACAGCCCTGACTCTGAGACTTATATATATGCACACACACACACACCAGCGCCCAGACACTGAGACTTATATATGTGCACACACACACACACACAGACACCACAGCCCAGACACTGATACTAATATATATGCACACACACACACACACACACACACCACAGCCCAGACTCTGAGACTTATATATATGCACACACACACACACACACACACACACACACACACACACACACCACAGCCCAGACACTGAGACTAATATATATGCACACACACACACACAGCACAGCCCAGACACTAGGACTAATATATATGCACACAGACACACACACACACACACACCACAGCCCAGACACTGAGACTTATATATAGGCACGCACACACACACACACACACACACACACACACACATACACACACACACACATACACACACACACTGAGACTAATATATATGCACACACACACACACACCACAGCCCAGACACTGATACTTATATATATATGCACACACACACACACACACACACACACACACACACACACACACACACACACACACACACACACACACCACGGCGCAGACACTGAGACTTATATATACGCACTCACGCAAACACACACACCACTGCCCAGACACTGAGTCTAATATATATGCACACACACACACAGACACACACACAGACACACACACACACACACACACACACACACACACACACACACACACACACACCACAGCCCAGAAACTGAGACTAATATATACGCACACACACACACACCACAGCCCAGACTCTGAGACTTATATATATGCACACACACACACACACACACACACCACAGCCCAGACACTGAGACTTATATATATGCACACACACACACACACACACACACCACAGCCCAGACACTGAGACTAATATATATGCATGCACACACACACACACAAACACACACCACAGCCCAGACACTGAGACTAATATATATGCACACACACACACACACAACAGCCCAGACACTGAGACTTATATATATGCACACACACACACACACACACACACCACAGCCCTGACTCTGAGACTTATATATGTGCACACACACACACACACACACACACACACCACAGCCCAGACACTGAGACTTATATATATGCACACACACACACACACACCACGGCCCAGACACTGAGACTTATATATATGCACACACACACACACACACACACACACCACAGCCCAGACACTGGGACTTATATATATGCACACACAGACACACACACACACCACAGCCCAGACACTGAGACTAATATATATGCACACACACACACACACACCACAGCCCAGACACTGAGACTTATATATATGCACACACACACACACACACCACAGCCCAGACACTGAGACTAATATATATGCACACACACACACACACACACCACAGCCCAGACACTGAGACTAATATATATGCACACACACACACACCACAGCCCAGACACTGAGACTTATATATATGCACACACACACGCACACTCACACACACCACAGCCCAGGCACTGAGAGTTACATATATGCACACACACACACACACACACACACACACACACACACACACACACACACACCACAGCCCAGACACTGAGACTTATATATATGCACACACACACACACACACACAGCACAGCCCAGACACTGAGACTAATATATACACACACACACACACACACACACACACACACCCACCACAGCCCAGACACTGAGACCTATATATATGCACACACACACACACACACACACACACACACACACACACACACACACACACACACACACACACACACACACCACAGCCCAGACACTGAGACTTATATATATGCACACACACACGCACACCACAGCCCAGACACTGAGACTTATATCTTTGCACAGACACACACACACACACACACACACACACCACAGCCCTGACACTGAGACTTATATATATGCACACACACACACACACGACAGCCCAGACACTGAGACTTATATATATGCACACACACACACACACACACACACCACAGCCCAGACACTGATACTAATATATATGCACACACACACACACACACACCACAGCCCAGACTCTGAGACTTATATATATGCACACACACACACACACACACACCACAGCCCAGACACTGAGACTAATATATATGCACACACACACACACAGCACAGCCCAGACACTAAGACTAATATATATGCACACAGACACACACACACACACACACCACAGCCCAGACACTGAGACTTATATATAGGCACACACACACACACACACACACACACACATACACACACACACACATACACACACACACTGAGACTAATATATATGCACACACACACACACACCACAGCCCAGACACTGAGACTTATATATATATGCACACACACACACACACACACACACACACACACACACACACACACACACACACACACACACACACCAC
>NW_027141820.1:2017500-2020000 GCF_036365525.1 Heterodontus francisci | reverse complement strand
ACACACCACAGCCCAGACACTGAGACTTATATATATGCACACACACAAACACACACACACACACACCACAGCCCAGACCCTGAGACTTATATTTGTGTACACACACACACACACACCACAGCCCAGACACTGAGACTTATATATATGCACACACACACACACAACGCAGCCCAGACACTGAGACTTATATATATATGCACACACAGACACACACACACACACACACACACACACACACCACAGACCAGACACTGAGACTTATATATATGCACACACACACACACACCACAGCCCAGACACTGAGACTTATATATATGCAACACACACACACACCACGGCACAGACACTGAGACTTGTATATGTGCACACACACACACACACACCACAGCCCAGCCACTGAGACTTATATATATGCACACACACACACACCACACACACACCACAGCACAGACACTGAGACTTATATATATGCACACACACAAACACACACTCACACCACTGCAGCCCAGACACTGAGACTTATATATATGCACACACACAGATACCACAGCCCAGACACTGAGACTTATATATATGCACACACACACACCACAGCCCAGACACTGAGACTTATATATATGCACACACACACACACCACAGCACAGATACTGAGACTTATATATATGCAAACACACAGACACCGCACACACACCACAGCACAGACACTGAGACTTATATATATGCACACACACAAACACACACTCACACCACTGCAGCCCAGACACTTAGACTTATATATATGCATACACACAGACACCACAGCCCAGACACTGAGACTTATATATATGCACACACACACACACACACACACACCACTGCCCAGACACTGAGACTTATATAATTGCACACACACACACCACAGCCCAGACACTGAGACTTATATATATGCACACACACAAACACACACACACACACACCACAGCCCAGACACTGAGACTTATATATATGCACACACACACACACACACACACACCACAGCCCAGACCCTGAGACTTATATATGTGTACACACACACACACACACCACAGCCCAGACACTGAGACTTATATATATGCACACACACACACACACAACGCAGCCCAGACACTGAGACTTATATATCTATGCACACACACACACACACACACACACACACACACACACACACACACACACACATACCACAGCACAGACACTGAGACTTATATATAAGCACACACACACACTCGCACACACACCACAGCCCAGACACTGAGAATGATATATATGCACACACACACACACACACACACACACACACACACACACACACACACACACACACACACCACAGCCCAGACACTGAGACTTATATATAATCACACAAACACACTCGCACACACACCACAGCCCAGACACTGAGAATTATAAATATGCACACACACACACACACACACACACACACACACACACACACACACGCACACACCACAGCCCAGACACTGAGACTTATATATATGCACACACACACACACAACGCAGCCCAGACACTGAGACTTATATATATATGCACACACAGACACACACACACACACACACACACACACACACACACACACACACACACACACACACCACAGCACAGACACTGAGACTTATATATAAGCACACACACACACTCGCACACACACCACAGCCCAGACACTGAGAATTATATAAATGCACACACACACACACACAGACACACAGACACACACACACACACACACACACACACACACACACACACACACACACACACACACACACCACAGCCCAGAAACTGAGACTTAAATAGATGCACACACACACCACAGCCCAGACACTGAGACTTATATATATGCACACACACTCACACCACAGCCCTGACACTGAGACTTGTATATATGTACACACACACACACACCACAGCCCAGACACTGAGACTTATATATATGCAACACACAAACACACCACGGCACAGACACTGAGACTTGTATATGTGCACACACACACACACCACAGCCCAGCCACTGAGACTTATATATATGCACACACACACACACCACACACACACCACAGCACAGACACTGAGACTTATATATATGCACACACACAAACACACACTCACACCACTGCAGCCCAGACACTGAGACTTATATATATGCACACACACAGACACCACAGCCCAGACACTGAGACTTATATATATGCACACACACACACCACAGCCCAGACACTGAGACTTATATATATGCACACACACACACACCATAGCACATACACTGAGACTTATATATATGCAAACACACACACACCACACACACACCACAGCACAGACACTGAGACTTATATATATGCACACACACAAACACACACTCACACCACTGCAGCCCAGACACTGAGACTTATATATATGCATACACACAGACACCACAGCCCAGACACTGAGACTTATATATATGCACACACACACACACACAC
>NW_027141820.1:502500-505000 GCF_036365525.1 Heterodontus francisci | reverse complement strand
CTCACACACACACACACACACACACACCACAGCCCAGACATTGAGACTTATATATATGCACAAACACACGCACTCACACCACAGCCCAGACATTGAGACTTTTTAATATGCACACACACACACACACACACACACACACACACCACAGCCCACACTTTGAGAATTATATATATGCACATACACACACACTACAGCCCAGACACTGAGACTTATATATATGCACAAACACACACACACACACCACAGCCCAGACACTGAGACTTATATATATGCACACACACACACATACACCACAGCCCAGACACTGAGACTTATATATATGCACACACACACACACACCACAGCCAAGACACTAAGACTTATATATATGCACAAACACACGCACTCACACCACAGCCCAGACATTGAGAATTTTTAATATGCACACACACACACACACCACAGCCCAGACACTGAGACTTATATATATTCGCACACACACACACACACACACACATACACACACACGCGCGCACAGACACGCACCACAGCCCACTCACTGAGACTTATATATATGCACACACACACAAACACACACACACACACACCACAGCCCAGACACTGAGACTTATATATATGCACACACACACACAGCCCAGACACTGAGACTTATATATATACACACACACACACACACACACAAACCACTGCCCAGACACTGAGACTTATTAATATGCACAAACACACGCACTCACACCACAGCCCAGACACTGAGAGTTATATATGTACACAGACACACACACACACACACACACACACACACACACACACACCACAGCCCAGACACTGACACTTATATATATGCACACACACACACACACACACTCACACACACACACACACCACAGCCCAGACACTGAGACTTATATATATGCACACACACACACACACACCACAGTCCAGACACTGAGACTTATATATATGCACACACACACACACACACACACAGACACACCACAGCCCAGACACTGAGACATATATATACACACACACACACACACACACACACACACACACACACACACACACCCCCCAGACATTGTGACTTATATATATGCACACACACACACACACACACACACACACCACAGCCCAGACATTGAGAATTATATATATGCACACACACACACCACAGCCCAGACATTCAGACTTATATATATATGCACACACACACACACGCAAACACACCACAGCACAGACACTGAGAATTATATATATGCGCACACACACACACAGCACAGCCCAGATATTGAGACTTATATATATGCACACACACACACACCACAGCCCAGACACTGAGACTTATATATATGCACACACACACACACACACCACAGCCCAGACACTGAGACTTATATATATGCACACACACACACACACACACCACAGCCCAGAAACTGAGAATTATATATATGCACACACACACACACACACCACAGTCCAGACACTGAGACTTATATATATGCACACACACACACACAGCACAGCCCAGAAACTGAGAATTATATATATGCAAACACACACATACACACACCACAGCCCAGAAACTGAGAATTATATATATGCACACACACACACACACACCACAGCCCAGAAACGGAGAATTATATATACGCACACACACACAAACACACCACAGCCCAGACACTGAGAAGTATATATATGCACACACACACACACACTACAGTCCAGACACTGAGACTTATATATATGCACACACACACACATATATATGCACACACACACACACACACCACAGCCCAGACACTGAGATTATATATATGCACACACACACACACACCACAGCCCAGACACTGAGAATTATATATATGCACACACACACACACACACACAGCCCAGACACTGAGACTTATATATATGCACACACACACAACAGCCCAGACACTGAGAATTATATATCACCCTCACACCACAGCACACACTCACTCTCACACACAGATATGAGACTTATATATGACTATATCACACACACACACACACCACAGCCAGATATTGAGACTTAACTTATATATATGCACACCAAACCACCCCGGATACTGAGACTTATATATATGCACACACACACACACCACACACCACAGCCCAGATATTGCCCAGACTTATATATATGCACACACACACACACACGCACACACCACAGCCCAGACATTGAGAATTATATATATGCACACACACACACACACCACAGCCCATACATTGAGACTTATTATATACACACGCACACACACACAAACCGCACACACACAAACCGCTGCCCAGACATTGAGACTTATTCATATGCACACACACACACAAACCGCTGCCCAGACATTGAGACTTATTCATATGCACACACACACACACACACACACACACACACACCACAGCCCATACATTGAGACTTATATATGAGCACACACACACACACACCACAGCCCATACATTGAGACTTATATATATG
>NW_027141820.1:347500-350000 GCF_036365525.1 Heterodontus francisci | reverse complement strand
CTTATATGTAAGTACACACACACACACACACCACAGCCCAGACACTGAGACTTATATATATGCACACACACACACCACAGCCCAGACACTGAGACTTATATATATGCACACACACACACACACACACACACACACCACAGCCCAGACACTGAGACTTATATATAAGTACACACACACACACACACACACACACACACACACACCACAGCCCAGACACTGAGACTTATATATATGCACACACACACACACACACACACACACACACACAGACCACAGCCCAGACACTGAGACTTATCTATATGCACACACACACACACACAGACACACCACAGCCCAGATACTGAGACTTATATATATGCACACACACACACACACACACACACACACACAAACACACCACAGCCCAGACACTGAGACTTATATATAAGTACACACACACACACACACACACACACCACAGCCCAGACACTGAGACTTATATATATGCACACGCACACACACACACACACACACACACACACACACACCACAGCCCAGACACTGAGACTTATATGTAAGTACACACACACACACACACCACAGCCCAGACACTGAGACTTATATATATGCACACACACACACACACACACCACAGCCCAGACACTGAGACTTATATATGTGCACACACACACAGACACACCACAGCCCAGACACTGAGACTTATATATAAGTACACACACACAAACACACACACACACACACACACACCACAGACATTGAGACTTATATATATGCACACACACACACACACACACACACCACAGCCCAGACACTGAGACTTATATGCATGCACACACACAGACACACACCACAGCCCAGACACTGAGACTTATATATCTGCACACACACACAGACACACCACATCCCAGACACTGAGACTTATATATATGCACACACACACACACACAAACACACCACAGCCCAGACACTGAGACTTATATGTAAGTACACACACATACACACACCACAGCCCAGACACTGAGACTTATATATATGCACACACACACACACACACACCACAGCCCAGACACTGAGACTTATATATATTCACACACACACACACACACACAGACACCACAGCCCAGACACTGAGACTTATATATAAGTACACAAACTCACACTCACACACACACACAACAGCCCAGACACTGAGACATATCTATATGCGCACACACACACACACACACACACACACACCACAGCCCAGACACTGAGACTTATATATATGCACACACACTCACACACACACAAACACACAACAGCCCAGACACTGAGACATATCTATATGCACACACACACACACACACAGACACACACACACACACACACACACACACACACCACAGCCCAGACACTGAGACTTATATATATGCACAGACACACACACACACACACACACACACACACAGACACACCACAGCCCAGACACTGAGACTTATATATATGCACACACACACACACTCACAGACACACACCACAGCCCAGACACTGAGACTTATATATATGCACACACACACTCACACAAAGACACACCACAGCCCGGACACTGAGACTTATATATATGCACACAAACACACACACACAGACACACCACAGCCCACACACTGAGACTTATATGTAAGTACACACACACACACACACACCACAGCCCAGACACTGAGACTTATATATATGCACACACACACACACCACAGCCCAGACACTGAGACTTATATATATGCACACACACACATACACAGACACACCACAGCACAGACACTGAGACTTATATATAAGTACACACACACACACACACACACACACACACACACACACCACAGCCCAGACACTGAGACTTATATATATGCACACACACACAGACACACCACAGCCCAGACACTGAGACTTATATATATGCACACACACACACACAAACACACCACAGCCCAGACACTGAGACTTATATGTAAGTACACACACACACACACACACACCACAGCCCAGACACTGAGACTTATATATATGCACACACACACACACCACAGCCCAGACTCTGTGACTTATATATATGCACACACAGACACACCACAGCCCAGACACTGAGACTTATATATAAGTACAAACACACACAGACACACACACACACACACACACACACACACACCACAGCCCAGACACTGAGACTTATATATATGCACACACACACTCACACACACACACACAACAGCCCAGACACTGAGACATATCTATATTCACACACACACACACACACACCACCGCCCAGACTCTGAGACTTATATATATGCACACACACACACACACACACACACACACACACACACACAGACACACCACAGCCCAGACACTGAGACTTATATATATGCACACACACACACACACACACACACAGACACACCACAGCCCAGACACTGAGACTTATATATATGCACACACACACTCACACACAGACACGCCACAGCCC